>NC_081394.1:6635811-6675811 GCF_030684315.1 Stegostoma tigrinum | reverse complement strand
AACATTGGAGTTCATCCTGCAGGGGATCACTTCTTGGATCAGTCTGTGGTTTTCTTCTTCTGCAAGGAAGGATGATTTGAAGGTGATTCAGGGATTGTTTAGTTGGTTGATATTGTGGATTAGTGAATTTATCTAGCAAGGAACAATTTAACAGGCAGTTCTTGTTTACGCTGAAGGTGGGGGTGAGTCAATTGAAGTGTACAAGATGCTGAGTGGACCTGACTAGCTGAAGATGGTCAGGGTGTTTCCTCTTACATGTCAACCGAGAGCTCAAGGACACTGCTTTGAAATTAGAGATGGAATAGAGGGCCAGTCCTTCTTTTTCTGAGAACAATGTATGATTTTGAAGTCTTCCGTCTCAGAAATTAGCAGAAGTGCGGTCATTAAATACTTTTTAAGACAGGGCTGATGGATTCACACTGGGCAATGGAGTTAAAAAATCTTAAGATGAGGCAGAGATATGGAATTCTAATACAGACAGATTTTAGATATTTTCCTCATTAACTTGTTGAGAGATATTATTACACTCCTCTGGAGAAGTTGGGACTGGAACTTGGTCTCCTGGCTCAGAGGTAGGGACACTTTCACGAGGCCACACGAGCCCTCCCTCCATGATCTTATTGAATGGTGAGGGCTAAGCTCAAGGGTCCAAATGGCCTATTTCTATTCCTACTTGGTCTGTTTAGCTCTGGTTGCAATTCACTTATTTGACGTTGGTTCATTGAGTTAGTGTTGACATAACCCATGATGGCTACATTTCCCACAATCCCCGTGGGAAAGGCTCTATTTCTGATATGAGCTAAATTGCACTTTGGGAAATAAAACAACTTCTGCCAGCACACAGTTCCACAACGTGGCTTGAATCACAGTATTTTTCTCAACTTCCAGCCAGCAAGACTTTCTCTTCCCTCAATTGTGCCTGAGAAACCAAAGTGGCCTCCATTGGTCAACTGGTGGTGGTGATTCAGATTTAACGCAATGGATGTCAGAGGTGGCCTGTGACGTAATACCAATAATCTGTCACCCTGTGGAACAGGCCCAATTTCATCACGAGCAGACAGGCCAGAAGAGTAAGAGATGAATGACACAGTGCCTGGCTGCATAATGACTGGCAGAAGAGAAGTACCAGTGGCCCCTGCAGGATTGGAGGAGAAGCAGTAGCCATCATCTGTGGTTTGTAAACCAGGGTGTTGAGAATTCCCAGGAGTTTCTGTTTGTGGAAAGTGGCAGTCTGGAGAAAATGGCCAAACCTTACAGCATCACAGAATCGTGCAGAAGGGGAGGGCCATTCAGTCCATCATGTCTGTGTCAACTCTCTTATCAAACCTTGTTGCCACTCTTCCACTTTCTCCCTCCGTAACCTAGCATGTTGTCTCCTTCTTGTTGTACACTTCAAATTAACCTGCCTGCACCACACACTCACACCGTGAGTTTCAGTCCCTAGCCACTTGCTTTGTGATATTGCTTCTTTCATTCTCATTCTGCCTTTTCCTTGTTTAGGCAAGAAGTTTTAATTTATGTCCTCTCATAGTGACATACAGCACAGAAACAGAACCTTCAAACTAAGTAATCCAAGCATATTCCCAAAGTAAGCTAGTCCCTCCTGCCTGTTTCTGACTCATATCCCTCCAAACGTTTCTAATTCATGATCTGATCCAAATGTCTTTTAAGAATTGTAATTGTACCTGCATCCACCACTTCCTCTGGAAGTTCATTCCGCACATGAACCTCTCTCAGTGTAAAAATATTGCCGCTCTTGAGTGTTTCAAGTCTTTTTCCTGTCACCTTAAAATATACCTCCTAGTTTTGAACTCCTGCACCTTAAGGGAAAGGCTATTGCCATTCACTTTATCTATGCCCCTCATGATTTTATAAACCTCTATGAGGTCACCCTTCAGCTTTGTACATTTCAGTGAAAAGATTCCCAGCCTATCCAAAGTCTCATTATAACTCAACCCCTCCATTCCTGACAATGTCCTGGTAAATCTCTTCAGAACCCTGTACAGTTTAACTCTTAAAAAATTATTTGTGGGGATGTGTGCATCGCTAGCTGGCCAGCATTGATTGCCTTTTCTAGTTGCCCTTGAGAAAGGGGTGGTGAACTGCCTTCTTGAATAGATACAGTGCGCCTGCTGTAGGTTGTTGTAGGATATTCTAGGATTTTGACTCAGCGACAGTGAAGGAACGGTGATATATTTCTAACTCAGGATGGTGAGTGGCTCTGAGGGGACATTTAAAGATTATGGTGTTCCTATGCAGTTGCTGCTCTTGTCCTTCCAGATGGAAGTGGTTGTGGGTTTGGAAGGTGATGCCTGAGGATCGTTGATGAATTTCTGCAGTGCATCATGCAGATGGTAAACATTTCTGCTTCTGAGTGTTGGTGATGGAGGGGTTGGATGCTTGTCAATGTGGTGCCAAACAAACAGGCTGCTTTGTCCTGGGTGGCATTGAGCCTTTTGAGTGTTGTTGGAGCTGCACCCATCCAGGCAAGTGGGGAGTATTCTAACACACTCCTGACTTGTGCCTTGTAGATGGTGGGCAGTCTTTTCAGGGTCAGGAGGTATTCCTAGCTTCTAACCTGCTCTTGTAGCCACGTTTATGTGGTGATCCATTTGAGTTTCTGGTGAATGATAACCTACAGGAAGTTGATAGTGGGAGATTCAGTGTTGGTAACACCAATGAATGTCGGGGGGCGAGGGGAGGTGTTGATGGTTAGACTGTCTCTCGTTGATGACGATCATAGCCTAGCATTGGTATAGCACGAATGTTACTTGCTATTGGTCAGTCCCAGCCTGGATATTATGCAGATCTTGTTGCATTTGGACTGGGATTGCTTTAGTATCTGAGGAGTCATGAATGGTGCTGAACCTTGTGCAATCATCAGCCAACATCCTCATTCTGACCTTCTAATGGAGAGAAGGTCATTGATGAAGCAGCTGAAGATGGTTGGGCCTAGGACACTAAGTTGAGAAACTCCTCCAGAAGATGTCCTTGTGGTAAGACGAGTGATCTCCAACAACCATGACCACATTCCTATGTGCCAGCTATGACTCCAGTCATTCGAAAGTTTGTCCCTGATTCCCATTGATTCTAGTTTTGCTAGGGCTCCTGGTTGCCACGTTCGGTCAAATGCAGCCTTGATATCAACTCATGGCTCAAATTCAGCTAAAATAAGGTCAGGAGCTGAGTGGCCCTGTTGGATTTCAAACTGGGCATCACTGAGCAGGCTATTACTGAGCAGGTGCTGCTTGTTAGCACTGTTGATGACACCTTCCATCACTTTACTGATGATTGAGAGTAGACTGATGGGGCAGTAATTCGCCGGGTAGATTTTCCATGCTTTTTATGTACAGGATGTCCTTACTATAATAGGGTGGCAAGAACTGCACACGATACTCCAGAAGAGACCTCATTCACCATCAATGGGAGATCCGTGGTCTTACCCTTTCCTGCCTTTGCTATCTTATGGAGTCAAAGGGTCATTGGGGTCTCATTCATGTTCATCCCACCAGTGGGATTGTTTCTTACTTTCTACTCTTCCCAGATGCTTCATGATTTTGATCACAGTTATCAATATTCCTCTCTGTTTTCCCAAACAGCTGAAATGTCTCCAATTTATTTCTCAAAAAAGAAGTTCCTTCACTCTGGAACCATTTACAATGACCTTTTCCCCAGCCTTCCTAATGTCAAGGAAAGTCAGCACTGCTACAATCATTCTTACCAACTCCTGTAGATAGCATAGAAAGCATACCATAGTATTGTAACTATTCTGCCTAAGAGCACATGAAATTACAGAGTTATGAAGACTGCCCAGTCCATCACACAAACCAGCCTTCCATCCACCAACTCAAACTATACTTCCCACTGCCTCGGGAAACCCGCCAAAGACCCCTCTCACCCTGGTTATACTCTCTTCAATCAGGTAGAAGATACAAACATTTGAAAACACATTCTAACAGATTCAAAAACAGCTCCTTTCCTGCTGTTATCAGATTTATGAATGGACCCCTCAAATAGGCAGCATCGTGGCTCAGTGGTTAGCACTGTTACGTCACAGCACCAGGGACCCAGGTTCGATTCCACCCTCCAGTGATTGTGTGGAGTTTGCACATTCTCCCAGTGTCTGCATGGGTTTCCTCTGGGTGCTCCGGTTTCCTCCCGCAGTCTAAAGAAGTGCAGGTTAGGTGAACTGGCCATGCTAAATTGCCAGTTGTGTAGATTAGGTGGGTTATAGGGGGATGGATTTGGGCAGGATGCTCCAAGTGCCAGTGTGGACTTGTTGGGCCAAAGGGCCTGTTTCTACACTGTAGGGATCCTATGATGTTAGGGTTGATCTTTCTCTGCAACTTCATTGTAGCTGGAACACTGTGTCTGTTCTATAATCCTGATGTAAGGTATGATTTGTCTGGATGGCATGCAAAACATTACTCTTCACTGTATCGCAGTACATGTGACAATAATAAATCAAATCAAGGATTCCATATTGTTCATTAACTGCTGTCACCACTCTATCCTGGCACTGTTACTAACTTAACCAAATCCTCCTGCTCCCACAACCCCTTTGGAATTGGTCTTTGTGTCTTCCGGTCAAATTTAATCACATTTCCCACGTTGAACTTCATCTGCCATTTGTCCACCCATTCCAACACCCTCTGCATGTCCCTTTGAAGTTTTACACTATCCTCCTAGACCATCGGTAGTTGAGTTGGTTGGACAGCTGGTTTATGGTGTACAGTGACATTATGATAAGGCTGTGGCTCTAAGAGGTCATTATTTCCTGGTGTTTTTTTGAAGAGATGTTGTAAAGCAGAGGTATAGCATGGTCTACCAAAACCATGACAGTAAACAGCTTGTGAGGCCTTGGGTTTGTTTTTTTTAAGCTGGAACATTAAAAGCAGCCTGGCTGGGTGTGTTCATCTCTCACAGACAAGTCCTAGTTTTTTTTTAAAAGTTTTTAGCTTTAACTTTAAGCAGTCGCTGTTGGCAGCTTGAAGAAGAAGAAGCTATTTTTCCCTCTCTCATTTATAGCCAAAAACTGGGTCTGTTCCTAGTTTGCATGTGAAACAAAATCTGCTTTTTTCCTTAATTTGCCTTTTTGCCAAAGAGTGTGTTTACGGATGTTACTATATTGGAGCAGTTAATTAGTAATAGGTACTATATCTATTATTCAGTTAAATTTTCCAATAAATTTCTCATGTTTTGGTTCTATTTTTACTATGGTGCTTGAGTAAATTGTGCTTTTGATTAATCTTGAGTGGTTCGACCAGTCACATGCATCTGGATCACAGAACTTTACATTTGTCTTAAAAATATGAATAAGTTAGGGTCTGGGCTACCTTCTTAAAATATTTTAAGGTAGAGTTTGGTTTGGTCCATAATAATGCAAACAACATGGGTTCAATTCCTGCATCAGCTGAGGTTACTGTGTAGGTCTTTTGTACTCAACCTCTCACCTCACCTAATGCTTGATGATCCTCAGTTAAACTCACCATGTCTCTCTCTCTCTCTGTGTGTGCAATGAGAAAGCAGCCCAATGGTCTGCTAAGTCTTTACCTTTTTCACACTATCTTCCTGCTTCCAAATCACACACCATTGGCAATTTTGAGAATTGTGCCCGGTACAGCAAGGTTTATGTCAATAACGTATAACTGGAAGACCATGGTTTTCTCCATTGACCCCTTGGAAATTACACTACAAATCATTCCTGAGCCTGGTAAAAATCTATCACTCCGTTTTCTGTCAGCCAATTCTGTATCTATATTGCAACTGTTCCTTTTATTTAACATCTCCTAACTTTTCAGTTTAATGTTTCTGTATTGATAGAATCCCTCATGTGGAAGAAGGGCATTCAGCCCATCAAGTCCATACTGCCCCTTGAAGGAGCATGCCACTAGAACCAATCCATCCCTGGACATTATGGACAATCCATCTACCCTGAACATCTTTGGATTCTGGGAGGAAACTGGAGCACCCAGAGGAAACCTACACAGACACAGGGAGAATGTGTGAACTCCACATGGACAGTCACCCAAGGGTCCAATCAAATCCAAGTCCCTGATGCTGTGAGGCAGCAGGGTTAAGCACTGAGCCATTGTGTGACCCTAAGGTGAGGAAGGCGATAGGTAAGATAGTGAGTTGTGAAGGAAATGGAAAAGAGCCTACAGAGGGATGTGGACAGGTTGACGGAGTGGGGAAAGATCTGGCAAATGGTATTCAATGTGGGAAATTATAAAATTTTCCATTTTGGTAGAAAGAAAATAAAGCAGCATATAATCTAAATGCTGAGAGCTCTGAGATGCAGAGTGATCTGGGTGGCTGAGTGTATGAATCAAAGGAAGTGAATGTACTGGTAAAACAAGTAAATGGGAAAGCAAATCAAATGTTATATTTTATGATGTGGGGAACTGAATGCGTAGGGAGGTTATGCTTCAGTTGCACAGGGTGTTGATGAGATCACAGAGTCATGCAGCAAGGGAACAGACCCTTCAGTCCAACAATTCCATGCCGAATATAATCCCAAACTGAACTAGTCCTACCTGCCTGCTCCTGGCCCATATCCCTCCAAACCTTTCCTATTTGTGGACTAATCTGGAGTAATGTGTACAGTACTAGACACCTCACTTATGGAAGGATGTTAATGCAATGAAAGCAGCTCAGAGGGGTAGAATGACTTGAATGAGCAAACTGCCTTATGAGGAAAGGACAGACAGGCTAGGATTATACACTGTGGAGTTTGGAGGTGTCAGAAATGACTGAACTAAAACAAATCCTGAGGGGACTTGACCAGATGGGTGTGGAAAGGATTTTCCTCTTCTGGGAAAATTAGAGCCGGGGGGGATCATTCTTTAAAAATAAGGGGTCTCCATTTGAAACAGAGATGAGAAAACATTTTCACTCTCAGAGGGTTCAGTGTTTTTGGAATTCTATTCCTCAACAGGCAGTGAATGCAGGACCATTCAATATTTTGAAGGTAGATAGATAGATTTGGGATGACCAATGGTGGAGGAAGATTATTGGGGGAGATGCAGGAAGGTAGAGTTGAGATTGATATCAGATCAGCCACGAATAGGAGACAGATCTGATGGGCCGAGTGGCTGACTCTTATTCATGTGCATGTATGAACACCTTTCAAGTCCATGTGCACTGTAATAACATCACCTGCCCCAACCCCATCAAGGCTGTCCATTACCTAGGCAGAGAATGACAGCATGTTATTAGGACACTGTTTTCCCGAGAAGAGATCCAAGATTATAGGACATGAGCCCAGTTGGGAGGAAGAAATCCAGGATCGGAATACGTTTCCAAGAATTAAATAAAAGACATACACACACACAGAGGCATGCAGTTTTACCATTTGCCTTATTTCTCAATTAGATCTCCAGCAACTATCTGATTCCTGTCAATGGACAGAACAGCAAAGGAGGGGTTCACAGAGGAGGGAGGGGTGGCCTCGAAACTCATCTACAAACAGGGGGATTGTGTGAACCTCCGGCTGCCCTGATTGTGAGAGACATAGAGAGGTAGCGAGGGATGAGAAGGAGAGGCAAGCATCGGGGAGGGTCTGGTTGCTGTGAAATATAAAATCAGGGTTCACATACTGCGACTGGGGGGGTAAGAAAGGGAGGGGCCTGTAATCGCTGGGCTGACGAGAAAGGGTGGGATTCGGGAATGGGCAAAAAGGTCTTGCTGGGCCATCAGTAAGTGTAGTTTTCAGTGTAAAGTGAGTAGTTAGCTGCTATATTGGTATCGCCTGATGGAGAATATTCGCCTTTACAAGCCAGGCTGTTAATCTGTGTGAAAAAAAGACGGAAAATAAATCATCAATCTCCATTTAGACACGCTCCCTTACAGTATACAGATCCATTAGTTACGAAAACAAACAAGGGAGCTTGTGTCTCAAAGGACAGTCCTTACCTCATAAACAGGTCAACAGGGTATGTCTGCCTGTCAAATGTTTATTTTACTCAATGTGTAATTAGATTAGACTAGATTCCCTACAATGTCGAAACAGGCCCTTTGGCCCAACAAGTCCACACTGCCCCTTGGAGCATCCCACTCAGACCCATCCCCCTATAACCCACACACCACCTGAACACTACGGGCAATTTAGCATGGCCAATCCACCTAGACTGTACATCTTTGGACTGTGGGAGGAAACTGGAGCACCCGGAGGACACCCATGCAGTCGCGGGGAGAATGTGCAAACTCTGCACAGACAGTTACCTGAGGCTGGAATCGAACCCAGGTCCCTGGTGCTGCGAGGCTGCAGTGCTAAACACTGAGCCAGTGTGCCACCTAAATGCTCCCGACTGAAACTCATGAGGTGTTTATATGACCCAAGACAGGGCAGAAATCAGAGTGCACTGTTGAAGGGTCTGCAGTTCTAAAGGAGTGCCACATTGATGTTCCACTCATTAAAATTGGACTGTCTTTTTCCCAGAATCTTGCTTTGTACAAGAATAGCAACACAGGTTCACTCTTTCACAGCACCTGGTGGATAGCTTGAGCGATGCCAAACACTTTATCTCCCTCTCCCCATTGGCACACCTCCCACCGCACCCCCTTCCACATCCCTTCTCATCCAGCCCTCATCTTCCCACACCCTTCACCCACCTTGGCTCTCTTGGCATAGGCATCTTGTGCCAGCTCTGCATTGTCCTCTTTGCCAGACCAGGCAATGAGGGCCGAAGCCTGCAGGGCCCGGCCAAAGGAAAAGCTCAGCTTCCATGGTTTCCACAGGGGACACAGGTTAATGGCGTTGAGGTTGACAGAGGCCTCCTCCTCACTCTGACCCCCGGACAGGAAACAGATACCTGAGAGAGAGAGACAGACAGACATGGGAAGGAAGTGTGAGAGAGAGAGATGGATCACTGATTTGTCGAACCGGGCCCAGTATTTATAAGGAGACTTTGAGAATGTGAGATATGGAGAGAGACAGACAGATGGGAGAAGAGGAAAACAGGAGTAAAGATAGAGGGGGAAAAGAGAGAGAGAGAGAGAGAGACTGACAGAGAGAGAGAGAGACAGAGAGAAAGGGACAAAGGAAAGGGTAGGGAAGGAGATGAAGATGGGGAGAAGGAAAGGATGAAGAGGAGGAAGAATGACATTTTAAGGGAAACATGGTAGGAGAGAGAAAGATGGGGAGGGGGACAGAGAGAAAGACGGGGAGTGGGGGGGGGGGAAGAGAAAAGGATGGGAAGGGAAGAGAGATGGAAAGACAGAAAAAGTTGGAGCAGTGGGAAAGAGATGAAAAGATGGGCAAGGGAAGGCAGAGGACCCAAAAAGAGAGAGAACGACAGACAGACCAATCGATGTCTCTCAAAGGGAGAGGAAACTGTAATCAGCAAGACACTTAGGCAGAGGGAAATAGAGGTGCAAAAGTTGACAGAGATACTGAATACAAGAGAGAAACACAGGAGAGAATGTAAAAAATGGAGAGACTGAGAAAGTCCAAGATATTGAGATAAACAGATGAACAGACATGAAAGAGAAAGAAAGAGAGGGTGCAACGAAGAAACAGAATGTGGGAGAGATAAAGGGAGAGAGCGAGACAGACAGTGAGAAAGAGAGGAATGGACAGTTTCCTTACCTGGCACAGCTGCAGGGACAGTGCGACGCAAAGCAGTGACAGTTGCCATGCCAACTTCTTCCGGACTGAACTTCCTGGTGCAGCAGTGTCCAGCAGTCACCATGTTGGGTTTAAGCAGAGTCCCCTCCAGGTAGACATGGTGATCAATAAGGGCCTTATAACAGGCAGCGAGGACCTGTGGAGGAGGTCAGAGAGAGAACGCAGGCCAGTCAGCATGCGACACGGAGTGAAGCACAGACCGGCCAGCGCGGGACACGGAGCAAAAACTCAACTCGGTCAGTTTCCCCCTCATCCCATCTCGTCGCAATAGCAGAATCCCCCCTCCTCGCCCTCCAGCCAAATCAGAAAGGTCCCCCCCACCCCTGATCCAGCCACTCACCTTTTCAGTCACGTACTGGCACCGCTGGAGGTCATGGCTGCCGTCAGTCAGGATCTCCGGCTCCACGATAGGCACTAGGCCTTGCTGCGGACAAGCAGAAAGCGGGTGACTCCTGTCCACCTCAACAACAATAACTCACATTCCTGCAGCTCACCTCACACAGGAAACCACCCCATGGGCTTTCACAAGGAGACCCACGTCAATTTCAGATTCAACAACACCCCCCTGAACACTTGTAAATCAAAAGCTTTCATTCCACACAATGAGCAACATTTTCTTTCAGGGTTTTCTTTTAAGCAAACCCTGAGCTTAACTTTCCCCTGTTGTTGTGGAGGGATTTGAAATCACACTATGAGGATGGCACAAGGGGGTGCAGTGGGATAAGAGAGTGAACAAAAAATTTGGAAGACAGAAGGTAAAATAAAAGCGGGGAAGTCAACTTTAGCAGGAGGCGTAGATCAGCTGCACATTAAATAAGATGAACAGTTGCCCTGAGATAACAAAGTTTAGAGCTGAATGAACACAGCAGGCCAAGCAGCATCAGGAGGGCAGGAAGGCTGACGCTTTGAGCCTAGAACCTTCTTCAGAAAAACCATTTTCTGAAGAAGGGTCTAGGCCTGAAACATCAGCATTCCTGCCCTCCTGATGCTGCTTGGCCTGCTGTGTTCATTCAGCTCTAAACTTTGTTATCTCAGATTCTCCAGCATCTGCTGTTCCCCACTATTCCTAAAGTGGCCTAACCAATGTCCTGTACAGCTGCATCAGGGCCTCCCTACTCCTACGCTCAATGCACTGACCAATAAGGGCAAGCATACCAAACACCTTCTTTATATACTATAAACCAGCAACTCCACTTTCAAGGAACTATGCATCTGTACTCATCTTTACTGGAATGGGGGGCAAGTCTGCAGAATGCCATGGTATAATAATACCTTTGTACGAGAAACACAAAAACGAAGGGCCAGGAACTGGTTAAGAGGGTGAACAAAATGTTTGCCTTTATTGTATGCAAGATGGAATATAAAAGCAGAGGGAGGTATTGCGACAGCTGCCATTAATGCTAAAGAATACAGGGGAGGAATTAAGTACCTTGCCATCACTAAAGGGGTTGCATAAGACAAATTGCAAAAGGTGGATCAGTCCCCTGCTCCTGACACTTTACATCCTAGGATCTTGAGAGGGACCCAGATCTGGGTCGCCAGACAATTACTGGGGTCTCTGGATTAATAGCTGAGTGATTGGAATGAGGTCAGCGAGCTGGGTCTCACAGAATGAGTTCCCTGATTGGGGCTGTTAAGCTGGTCCAATCAGGGAACCTTGGCTGACATAAAGAGGTTTGTGTCTCAGGAATACTGACACTCTGATACCTAGAAAGTAGAGGGCATAGGTTTAAGATTGAGAGGGGAAAGATTTAAAAGGGACCCTTGGGGCAACATTTTCACGCTGAGAAGGATGCCTGTATGGAATGAGCTGCCAGCGGAGGTGGTCGAGGCTGGTACAATTGCAACATTTAAAAGGCATCTGGATGGATATGTGAATAGGAAGGGTTTAAGAGGGATATGGGCCAAATGCTGGTAAGTGGAACTAGATTAATTTAGGACATTGATGAGTTGGAACAAAGGGTCTGTTGCCATGCTGTACAACTCTATGACCTGACTCTGTATCAGGCAGTCTGTTTGTGTAAATAAAGGGTGACTAGGTGATGGGAGACTGGCCTTTGTGGAGTTATTGCAGTGATGTTATCATGAGGCCATCGCCGTCCCACTGTCTCAATGCCAGCTCCAATTAGTTCCACTGCCCTCTGCTCTTTACCACACAGCCCAAAATGTTATTACCTCCCTGCTTCCAACCTTTACCCACTTGATAGCTCCTGCTGACTTTGCCTTTCCTGCCCATTTCAGACCAAAAAAAAAATCATTGTGCCAAAAAAAAACACTTTCCCCTTCATCTCTCATCTTTTGGCTATCATTGCTGATTGTCCACAAAAGCTGTCTTGAGTTCCTTCTGGGAGTTGTTCGTGGTCAAATTTCAGGCCTGTAGCCTGGATTTTAAGCCCATTTGAGATCACAAAACTATTAAGCAAGAGAAAGAGGCCATTCAGCCCACCATGTCTGTACTAGGCCCCATTGTCAATGTGATGGAAGGTGTGTGTTGTTTGGTTGGCAACATCTAGTCCAAGGCCCCCTAAGGGTGCAGGAATGAGGTCAGATTGGAATGTGGTCAGCGAGCTGGGCCTCACAGAATGAGTTCCCTGATTGGGGCTGTTAAGCTGGTCCATTCAGGGAGCTTCGGCTGACATAAAGAGGTTTGTTATGGTTGTTAGATCTCAGCTGGAGGCTTGTATAAGTGCAAAGTCCCAGAGGAAATAAGTCTCTCATTAGAGGGCAAAAGAGCGAGAGAGAGGAAGAGGGGCAGCTGGTGGTGGTTTAACCTGAAGGTCACCACACTTCAGGCAAGATCTCCGTGGTAATCTTGTTGAACCAATGGCATTGGTGTCACTCTGCATCACAGGCCAGCTGTCTGAACTAACCAACCTAACCCTAAGCCTATCTCTGACCTAACCCATCTCCTAATCCCCCCACCCCCTCTAACCCCCAAACCAAAACTCACTGTCACAAGGTCAGACATATGGGCCTCACAGACTATGAGCTCCCTGATTGGACCAGATTAACAGCCCCAATCAGGGAGCAATGGCTGACAGATATAAACAGAGTTGTCAGGGGTTCTGTCCATTCTTAGAGTTGATTCTGAAGGAGCTGGATCAGTGTCAAGGACTCTCTTTGTGTAAATAAACGGTGATGTGGAGACAGGATACAGGCCTCTGTGTAGTTATTTCAAAATTGAACACAGTTTATTTGCTGGTTGGATATGGGTGTCACTGGTTGGCCAGAATTTCTTGTCCATCCCTAATTGCTTTTGAACTGAGTGGCTTGCTAGGCTATTTCAGAGCACAGTTGGGATTCAACCAGATTGCTGTGGGTCTAGAGGCCAGACCGGGTGAGGGTGGAAGATTTGTTTTCTTGAAGTTCAAAATTGAGCTAGATAGATCTCCCCCAACAATGTGAAATTGTTTCCGAATCATCAGTAGATCCTTCGCCCCTATTTTTTTAAAAATTGAATCCGTGGCAGGATTTGAACCTTGATCCCCAGGACATTAACTGAGTTCCTGGATTAATAGTCTGGTGAGCCATCGCCTCCCATGAATTCTGGGTGCTGCATTTTTGGAAAGACGTGAAAGCATTAGAAAGAGAGTGCAGAAGCAATTTACAAGAATGATTCCAGGGATGAGAATCTTCAGCAATGATGGCAGGTCAAAAGAATTCCCTTGTGAGGAGAGCTGATAGAGGTTTCCAAAACCGTGAGCAGGGCTTTAACAGGAAGGAAGCTGTTACCAATGACAAAAGGAACAAGAATGAGAGGAGTAGTAAGAACTGCAGATGCAGGAGTCAGAGATAACAGTGTGGAGCCAGAGGAGCACGGAGCAGAGCCGGAGGAGCACAGCAGGCCAGGCAGCATCAGAGGAGCAGAAAAGTTGATGTTTCAGGTCAGGGCCCTTCTTCAGAAATGAAGAACTGAGGAAGGGTCCTGACCTGAAACGTCAACTTTCCTGTTCCTCTGATGGAGCCTGGCCTGCTGTGTTCCTCCGGCTCCACTCTACATTACTGTGTTGTCTCATGAGAGGTTTTTTGGGGGGTCGGGGTGCAGTGAGGGGCAGTGCAGATTTTAAAGTGATATGCACACGAAGCAAGGGTGATGTGAAAAAAATCTCTATTTCACCCAACGAGTGGTTAGGATGGAATGTACTGCCTGGAAACGCAGTGGAGGCAGATTCAATTTTTGCATTCCATAGGATGCTTAGTTACTTGGAAATAGTGTGTGAAGGCGTGGGGAAAAGACAGGAGATTGGCACAAGGGTGATGATGCTTGTTTGAACAGTTGGTGAACTGAAAAGAATCAGTCATACAGTACGAAAACAGGCCCTTCAGCCCAACTTGCCCTCGTTGACCAGGATCCCCAAACTGAACTAGTCCCATTTGACCCATTTCCCTCTCAATCCTTCCTATTTATATACCTGCCCAAGTGCCTTTTAAATATTGTAATATTACCAGCGTCCGTTGCCTCATCTCAGATCTTTCTATACACGCACCACCGTCTGCATGAAATAGTTACGCCTTAGGTTCCCTCTCTTTCCCCTCTCACCTTAAGCTTATGGCCTCCAGTTTTGGACTACACCACCCAAGGGAAAAGAGCTTGGCCATTCACCTTATCCAAGCCCCTCATGATTTTACAAACCTCTCTCAGTTCACCGCTCAGTCTCTGACACTTTAGGAGAAAAATATCCCCACCTATCCAGCCTCTCCCTATAGCTCATACACTCCGGTCCCTGTTAACTTCCTTGTAAACCTTTTCTGGACCCTTTCCAGTTCAATAATATCCATCCTATAGCAGGGAGATCAGAATTGAACACAGTATCCCAAAAGCAGCCTAACCAATGTCCTGTGAAGCTCTCCCCAACTCCTATACTCAATGCATTGACCAATAAAGGCAAGCATATCAGACACAACAAAAACAAAGTTGCTGGAAAAACTCAACAGGTCTGGCAGCATCTGTGGAGGAGAAAACAGGGTTAACATTTCGGGTCCAGTGACCCTTCCTCAGAACTGATGGTGGCTGGGAAAACGTCAGTTTCTATGCAGAAAATAGGGAGGTGGGTGGGGTAGGGAGCAAACAATAGGAGAGAGCCCAAGGAGAGAGAAAGACAGTTGCACAGACAAAGGAGTTGCTAATGATCAGGCTGGGAGGGTGAATAGTTGTTAATGGGGACTGTTAGTGACGAAGGAACTTTTTGTTCCTGATTTAAAGCATCCGCAGTTCTTTTGGTTTTTATTAAGCATATCAAACAGCTTCTTCATGACCCTATCTACCTGCAACTCCACTTTCAAGGAACTACAAACCTGTACTCCAGGTCTCTTTGTTTGGCAACACTCCCCAGGAACCTAACATTAACTGTGTAAGTCCTGCCCTGGTTTTCTTGACCAAAATGCAACACCTCGTATTTATCCGAATTAAAGTCCATCTGCCACTCCTTGGCCCATTGCCCAGTTCATCAAGATCCAGTGGTACTGTTACATAACTGTCTTCTCAACAGCTTCCACCCATACCATGGCATTCCTGTAACACGCAGGAGATGGGGAATGGGAATGGATGGTGGGTGTGCACCTACACACGTGACAGCCCCCCCCCCCCCCCCACCCCTTGCCGGCACCCACAGCGTCTGGCACAGCCTCCATTCCCAAAGCAGGAGGATTAGATAGGATGGACAGTGACAGCTGGCGCAACATCGAGGGCCAAAGGGCCTGTTCTGCGCTGTATTCTTCTATGTTCTAAAGTATGTGTCTGGTACCTGCTGGCAGATGCTGGCATACCGGGCCAGGACCCAGGCGTTCTCCTCGATGGCCAGAGTCGATGGGGCCTGGTCGGTGATCCGCAGCACGCTCCGCCATTTGGCAAACTCAGCACCATCCTTCTTATACTGGGCACAGCGCTCAGAGAGACCATCCAAACCTGTCCAGGAGAAGGGGAGGGGGGGCACAGAGAGTGTCATCAGGGGGACGATAGCGGCACAGCTGGGAGATCAAGGGGCAGAGCTTAGTTGAGTGTTGGGGGGGGACAGGAAGGGAAGGTGGGGCCTTAGCGTGTGGGGTTGAGGAGGTTCGGTGGGGCGAGCGTGTGGGGTTGAGGAGGTTCGGTGGGGCCTTAGCGTGTGGGGTTGAGGAGGTTCGGTGGGGCGAGCGTGTGGGGTTGAGGAGGTTCGGGCAGGGGAGGCGGAAGTGTGTGGGGTTGAGGAGATTCGGGGCGTATGTATCCAGTGACAGTACCATATTGCGATGGGGTCTGTGAGCTGTAGGTGAATTGTATCCCCCTCCACACCCCCACCTCCGAGTTCCACACTCACCCTGTGTTACCGTCTCTCCGTCTGTGCCAGCCAGGGGCACTACCCCCTTGTCAACCTGTAAACAGGAGGAGAGTGGGTTCAAGTCAGTCACACCGGAGCGAGTAACCGATGGTATCCATCGGAAGGTCTATTTCGCGGTCCGTAGACTCAGCGCAGCGGGGTGCAGTCCCAGCCTTGCAACCCTGTCTGCTCACCCCTCCAGGCGTGTGACCACACACACATACTCACTCACGCCCCCGCCCTCTCGCCCTCCCTCTCCCTCTCGCCCTCGTATGCACCCCCCCCGCACTCCCTCTCACGCGCACTCGCCTCCTCTCCCCCCTCGCCCACGCACACTCCCCCCTCTCCTGTGCACGCACCCACTCCCGTACTCTCCCTCTCACGCGCGCACGCCTCGTCCCCGCGTGCTCACCCCCCTTTTTGCACTCCCTCCCGTGCACATGACCCCTGCGCATACACCTCCTCTTCCGCGCACACATTCCCTCTCGCGCTCCCTCACATGTGCACACGCACCGCCCCTGCTCACACACACACACACACACACAGACACAGTCTACCCTCCCTCAGTGCTGTTGGAGTGTAATCGTTTTTGCCCAGACTGTCCCCACCCCGACCAATTGCAACAGTGGCTGGGACTCTCACGGAACTTGCCGAACTGGGAGAACTTGCCCAGCGAGCCGAGGCAGCTCAGCAGGTAACAACATAGAGACAGACATACTGTCAGTAAAGATAATAAAATGTGAGGCTGGATGAACACAGCAGGCTAAGCAGCATCTCAGGAGCACAAAAGCTGACGTTTCGGGCCTAGACCCTTCATCTCCCTCTCGCCCTCGTATGCACCCCCCCCGCACTCCCTCTCACGCGCAGAAGGGTCTAGGCCCGAAACGTCAGCTTTTGTGCTCCTGAGATGCTGCTTGGCCTGCTGTGTTCATCCAGCCTCACATTTTATTATCTTGGAATTCTCCAGCATCTGCAGTTCCCATTATCTCTGATACTGTCAGTAAATCTCTCTTCCAGCCCTGTCCCCTGTAAATTACATCATAAAATCCAAAATTCAAAGAACAGGATTCGCACAATTAAGCCAACTCACATATACCGTTAAATGATGATGAAAAAGGAAAATTGCAGATGCTGCAAATCAGAAACAAAAATGCAGGTCTGTAGAAAGGTCACTGGACCCCTGTAACATTAACTCTGCTTTCTCTCTGCACGTGATGCCAGATCTGCTGAGTTTCTCCAGCAATTTCCATGTTTTTGTTTGTGAAGATGATGGCTCATTTTGACTATCGAGAGTGGTGCTGGGAGATTTGTAAGCTCCATCACTCTTATTTGACCGCAGAGGCAAAGATGGAGGAGAGAGATTTTGACAATTTGCCTTGAGGAGCACCAATAGATAACACTAGTGCAGTTCTCTCTGAAGGGTTGTACTGCAAGTAGCAGCTAATCTGTGCACAGCAAGATTCCAGGAACAGTGATGTACAAGCAACCCACATCAACTTTTTTTTTTAATGAGTGACCAATAATGCATGGAATACTGAACCTCCAACAGGGCGGCCCTCCCTCAGCCCTGACCCTCCGACAGTGCCCACTCCCTCAGCGATGACCCTCCAACAGCCCAGTAAAGATGTGTGACTCATGGGTCAGAGAACGACTGACCGAGTTGATGTCTGGATGGAAGCTGAGAGATGTGTGCTCACCTTAATCCCCACAGCGATGCCCTTGTCTTTGACGAGTTGCGGAAATGGCGTGCCATCATCGGTTTTCTGGTACAGCGTCTCGTGGAAGAATATGATTCCCCCAATGCAGTCGCTGATGTCGCTGTTTGCGGTGAACAGAACCTGCCGGAAAAACCGACGATTCTCTTCTGTGTTCTCCACGTTGATATTCTTCAGACGTTTGCCCATGGTGCCTGGGGGCAGAGCAGAACATGGGGTCATGGGGGCCGATGATCGGGGTGGGGGGGGGGGGGGTGATGCCGGCGTGGTGATGGAAAGGACCCACCTTCTCCATCCCCAGTGCTGTTTCTCACCCTTCTTCCGGTCTGCATCATCATCTTCGGTGGCCAAACTCCTATATCTTAAGGCTTGCTTCACAGGTAATCTCGAATACGAGCTTCTAACTCATTAGAACAGACTTAGGCCAGTTGGCAACATACAGAATGGGAGCAGGAGTAGGCCACCTGGCCTCTTGAGCTTGCTCTAACATTCAATAAGATCATGGCTGACCTTTGTCATGGGCTCCGCTCCAGTTTCCCAACAACCGACCATAACCCTCAATTTCTTTATTGTTCAAAAATGTATCTATCTTTGCCTTAAAAACATTCAATGTGGTAGCCTCAGCTGCTTCACTGGGCAGGGAATTCCATTCATTCACAACCCTTTGGGTGATGATGTTCCTCATCAATTGAGTCCTAAATCTGGTCCCTCTTATTCTGTGGCTCTGCCCCCTTGTTCTGATTTTACCCACCAGTGGAAACAATCTCCCTGCTTTTAGCTTAGCCATTCCCTTCGTAATTTGAAATGATCCTTCTAAAATCATCCGCATTCTTGTAAGTTCACATGAGTATAAGTTCTGTCAATGAACAACATCGTGGCTGAAAAAACTGAAGCTTGAATTTCACTCTCCCTCCTGCATCACCCAACAGGTCGTTCTCCGACCTTGAATCAACCTCTGATCCGTGGAATCAAAGCATGAACGCCTGACAGATAAATTCTCCTCACCCTTGTCTCAAATCTCGAGATGGTTTGTCAAGGCTGAGGTAGTCAGATTTTCAAGTCAGTCATGAGTCACAAGTCGCAAAGGGGCAGAAAAGAAAGGTTAAGGATTATCAGATCAACTACAATTTTGTTACATGGCAGATGTACTCAATGGGCTGAATGGCCTACTTCTTGTCAGGGCGCGTCTCTGTCGCCCCCTCCAGCCCATACGCCCCCTCCCCCGTCTCTGTCGCCCCCTCCAGCCCATACGCCCCCTCCCCCGTCTCTGTCGCCCCCTCCAGCCCATACGCCCCCTCCCCTGTCTCTGTCGCCCCCTCCAGCCCATACGCCCCCTCCCCCGTCTCTGTCCCCTGCTCCAAATCCCACAGTCTTCCCTATTTTTGTAACCTCACTCTTCCCTAACTTGGGATCCACTCTGTGTCACTCAGGAAGACAGTCCCAGGATGGAACTGTTTCAATTCAGCGATGTCTGATTCCTGGCGGAACACCATAGCTGGCCAACCATGGAGTTCCTCACACACAATCTGCTTCCCCAACTAATTTAGACTTCCAGAAAACTCACCAACAGATTCATCGGCTGCAAGGATTCCCTTTCCTGGAGCAACGATCCTCTGAGCAACATTAGCGAGTTCCTCCTTCTGTTCCGGTGTCAGGGAAACAAACTGGTGGGTCATGGTGAAAGCTGGAACGTAGAGGGGCATGGGCAGAAACACACAGAGAATATCAGTAAAACAAGATCCAGGTTTCTTTCAGGATGTAAATGGATGCACTGCTCAGGACGTTTGGTTTGGAAAACCCAATGGGCCCAATTGACTGGGGTTCAGCATCCAACCCTTAATATTGGCCATAAATCAGACAGGAACACTGCAGCACTGACGGAGTGCCGCACTGTTGGAGGGTCAGTGCTAAGTAAGCTTCGCATTGTTGGACAGTCAGTGCTGAGGGAGTGCCACACTGCAGGAGGGTCAGCGCTGAGGGAGCGTCGCATTGAGCTGTGTGTTTAACTGTAGACCACATGAATTGGAAATTATCATTGGTTCCCTACCTCTCTTCAGGCAAACAATTGCTTGGCTTTCTGCCTACACTCTGTTGCTGACACAATGGTGACTAAGGCTTTTGAGTCTTGGGTAAGAGCCGATTAGATGCTGGTGTTAGCGAGGCATCTCAGACCGGAATTTCAAACCACTTGTCCTGTGGGGTCAGGCAGAGAGGTGTAGGTGGGATGCAAACCGGGAACTTCGCTGTCACAGAATGAGTCTCTGAAGCAAGCAGCAAATTTCACAAAGTGGGATGGGATCAGTGAGCAAGAGAGTTGTGAAAAGTGTGGCTTTGGGGTGTGCATTGTGGGCAAAAACACTTCTCTCTGAAATAATAAAACCTGATTATTTCCCTGAGGCATTTTCTGAACACCAGGAGAGAATGTTGCAAAACAAGGGAGAAGCTCAAGCTGTCAGGGAAAATGAATCATTAGCCATGTCGAACAACATCTGATTACAAAAGAATCTGAAACAATAAGTAAGGAATCTCCCCACAGCGACATCCTTCTTTACCAGTGGGCCAGATACTTGCTTTGCAGAGTGGCTCATTGTTGACCAAAATACAGCAGGAGGTATAGAGTATGGGATGGCAGGTAACTTAGTGGTTAGCTCTGCTGCCTCATAACACCAGGTTCAATTCCATCCTTAAGTAACCGTCTGTGTGGAGTTTACACATCCTCCCTGTGTCTGTGTGAGTCCCGTCTGGGTACTCTGGGTTTCCTCCCACAGTCAAAGATGATGTGC
Organism: Stegostoma tigrinum; assembly: GCF_030684315.1. Taxonomy (NCBI): domain Eukaryota; kingdom Metazoa; phylum Chordata; class Chondrichthyes; order Orectolobiformes; family Stegostomatidae; genus Stegostoma; species Stegostoma tigrinum. The sequence goes on along the minus strand of NC_081394.1, from coordinate 6,655,389 downwards.
GGGTTAAGGTAGGATTGACCATGGTAAATGTGGGAACCAGATGGTATGCTCTTCAGTGGGTTGGTGCAGACTCAATGGGCCAAATGACCTCTTTCTTTAATTGTAGAGATTGAATCGAAAGACCACAGAACATGCTGAAACACAGCAGCTCTGCCACCATCGAAGCTAATGGTTTGAGTCCAATAAGACTCTTCTTCAGACTCTCTTTTGGAAGGTCTGTACTGCACTGTTGGAGGGTCAGTTCAAAGTCCCATCTGTGATTGCAGGCAGATTGTAAATATTTTTTTAAATTCACGCACAGGGTGACAGTGTCACTGGCCAGACCAGCATTTAATTGCCCATCCCCGATTACCAGGGTCAACCACATTGCTGTGGGTCTGAAGTCCCAAATAGGCCTGATCAAGGATGGTAGTTTCCTTCCCTAAAAGACAGTACTGAAGCTGATAAAAAGCTGACATTTCAGACCTGGACCCTTCTTCAGAAATTCAAAACATCGGCCTTCCTGCTCCTATGATGCTGCTTGGCCTGCTGTGTTCATCCAGCTCTACACCTTGTTATCTCAGATTCTCCAGCATTGGCAGTTCCTACTATATCTAATGAAGCAGATTTTTTTTTCCCCCAACAATTGGTCACATTAGACTCTTAATTCCAGATTTTAATTGGATTCAAATTCCACCAATGGGATTCAAACTCAGGTCCCCAGAACATGACCTGCGTTTCTGGATTAACAGCCCAGCAATATTACCACGAAGCCATCATCTCCCCTTAAGGCCAGTGTTTCAAAGAGGACAGGGGCGTATCTCCCTGTGATTCCTGGAGCCATTACTTCTCCCTCAGTCGAATACACCTAACTAACAATCAACAGATGATCTGGTCCTTGTAATCTACGTCCCCTAGCTGGGCAGGCAGATTGTGAGTGTCAGTCTGGAAGTCTAACAGGGCAGGGGTAACTACAAATGTTTGGAGAGTCTAATTATTAATTTGACTGCCTCCACCCCACCCCAGCAGGCTCAATGAGCTGATGTACATTGCAAAACAGTGACCAGTCAGGACCCACTGGGGTTTGTTGGACTTTGGATGGAAATCGTGTCCCTCTCCCATCCTCCCTGTTCCCTTGTACAGGGGGAAGGGGAATTGGCATCTGCAGTTGCTTCTTTAGCTAAGTCTAACTGATAAATCTCAATAGACGTTTGTTCGCCTGTTTACCCCCAACACACACACACACACACACACACACACACAAATACAGGCTGTTCGAAGGTAAATCATACATTGGAGTGCAGCTGGAGGATGCAGGATAGCCTCAAACTGAAAGGGCACTTCCAGTTGCTGTGCAACAGAGCACAGGAGATGAATGGCCTCCCACTATTCCTATGTAGCAGGCTCCAGTGGGCCAGGCAGTCCATTTCTGTTTCTTCTGATTCTTGGTACATTGACCCCTTTTAAGATAGGAATGCAGTCAGGTGGGAAAGACACTGGGTCATTCTGTGCAGAAAGCACAGTTTCCTTAGATGTTTTTCTTTCACAACCGCAAACATGTTTGTAAAAATTCTTTTCGTCTTGGCAGCAAGATGGGGAATTTGAGATTGTGTCTCATTAGGGGCAAGAAATCCACACTGTCACACAAGATTCTCAAGTTTGATACACTCTTCTGTAAAGTCAGAAAGCACAGATAACAATGTCTATATATTCCTGCACTTCCCTTTATTAGGTTCCTCCTCGAGTTTTACAGGCACCGATGTGCTTCTGAAATCACGTTGTTGTTGTAGTAAAATAGGAGAATTTGCACATTCACTTGCATTTACAGTGATCTGATCATTTGTCAGTTCCTTACAGTGATATTGGTTATGGGATTAATACTGGCCACAGCATAGAGTGAAGAACACCACTGCCCACCACCCCATCACCTTGCCACCGTCCCAAATCACCCACTTTGAGGGCACAATTTGTCTGTTACACTCACCAAAGAGGGCAAAGTGTTAAACAACTCGTTTGAAACACTGACCCTCTGATACTGCCATACTTCCTTGGCACTGACCGTCCTTCAGGGCAGTACTCCCTCAATACTGACCACCTGAGAGTGAGGCACCCTCTCAGTACTGACTGTGAAAGTGTGGGTGCTCCCTCAATGCTGACCCTCTGGCACAGCAGTATTCCTTCAATACTGACCCTCGGACAGTGCCAGCTCTCCTTCAGTACTGACCCTTCCATAGGGCAGTATTCCCTTAGCACTGACCCTCTGGTAGTGCGGCGGAGCACAGTGCACTCAGTCACTCACCTCTGGGTGCTAATCTCTCCCACTGTGGCTCGTTGACAGTCCTGGCTCAGTGCCTGCGAGAGAGACAATTGTGTCGAGGCAGACTTAAACAGCAACTGCTTGAGTGTACCTTGAGCGAGCGGGTTAACTTTTAACGTGAGAGACACGGCACAAAGCCAGAGGTAGGCGGTGAGCGCAGGGCTCGCCTCCCATTGGCCAAGCCGGCAGCAAACTTTCAACCAATGGGAGAGCAGCGAGTCTGCAACAAACTTTGGTGTGTTTCAAACAAAGAGTCAACGCCCAGGCCATTGAGCAACTTCTGAACGGCAGAGTGCATTTTACTGGGTTCATTCAGAAATAAAGTAAGTTCTCTCGATGTTTAAGTGCCTCCTCATTGCTGAGAAACGATTTATTAACCTGGGCCCTGTTTTCAAGCCGTTTCTTCCTTTGATCGCCCAGTCCAAATAGTGTAAATCCAGTTGGGCCTTTTAGTGCAGGCTAATCGATTTTTTTTTCAAATACAAAAGTGGCCCTTCGATCCATCTATCGTGCACTACCTAAAATATTCTTATGGCCTACACTGGACCCACATCCACACCAGACCCGTAGCCTTGCTATTACACCTTAATTTCTAATCCACGTATTTTTAAAGGTTGTGAGGCAGAGTTGCATCATCTTTGACTTTTTTTCACTCCAGATATTTATGTTCCTCCCCAAGCTCAGTGAGTTTCCACATCCAGTCATAAATAGGGTTAAGTACAGTGGTCAAACAAGTGCTGATTAGATTTCTGTCGCAGTGTTTCATTCCACAGCCCCCCTTGCCTCCCCAAAACCTGTCCACCTTCAACAAGGCACAAACCAGGAATGTGATGGAACACTGCCCACTTGCCTGGATGGATGCAGGTCCAACAACACTCAAGAAGATTGACACCATCCAGGGCAAAAGCTCCCGCTTGATTGGCATCGCATCCATCATTCTCTGGTCACCCTGCTCTAGGAAGGATGTTATTAAACTGGAATGGGTGCAAAAAAAGATTTACAAGAATGTTAACTGACACTGGGGAGTTCGAGTTTTAAGGAGATGCTGGGACTGTTTTTGAGGGGTGACCTTAAAAAGGTTTATAAAATCAAAGATGATCCAACTCTATCTCATAACCTTTAAAAAGTACCTGGATGAGAAATTAAAGTGTAATAATTCAAGGCTATGGGTCTAAGTGTGGTTAAGTGGGTCCAGTATAGGTCATAAGATTGTTGCAGGTAGTACACGATGGATGGGTCAAAGGGCCACTTCTGTATTTGAAAAATCGATTATTCTGCACTTAAAGGTCCAACTGGGTTTACACTATTTGGGCTGGGCATTTGAAGGAAGAAACAGCTTGTAAACAAGGCCCTGGTTAATAAAATCATGAGGGGCATGGGTAGGGTGAATAGTCAAGGTCTTTTCTCCAGTGGAGGGGAGTCCAAAACTAGACGGGCATAGGTTTAAGGGGAGGGCAGAACGATTTAAAAGGGATGTGAGTAGCAACTATTTTCACACAGAGTGTGGTGTATATATGAAATGAACTGCCAGAGGAAGTGATAGAGGCCGGTGCAATTACAACATTTGTACGAAATTTGGGCAGGTACAAGAAAAGGGAAGGTTTAGAGATATCTGGGCCAAATGCGGGCAAATGGGTCTAGTTCACTTCAGGAAAACCTTGTTGGGCAGGAGTGTCTGTTCCCACTCAATTCACTCCCACCACCACCGACACTCATCAGCAGTGTGTACCATCTACAAGATGCAGAATGCAGTCAAGATCCTGTGACAGCATATTCCTAACTCTCAATAACTTCCATCTAGAAGGACAAGGGCACCCCCCTGAAATCCTCCCCCACTCTCCAAGCCACACACCATCCTGACTTGGAAATTCATTGGCGTACCTTCAGTGTCACTGGGTCAAAATCCTGGCGCACCCTTCCTCACCGTACTGGGGTGCATTCCTATATTCCAAGGACCACCACATTTCAAGAAGGAAGCTCATCACCATCTATTTCTGTGCAATGAGGGATGGAGAATAAAGGCTGACCAACCAGCAATACCCAAATGACAGGAAAGAATAAAGGGTATCTGAAATAGGGGCAGCACAGTGGCTTGCACTGCTGCCTAACAGCACCAAGGACCCGGGCTCAACTCTACCCTTGGACGAATGTCTGCTTGAAAATTGCACATTCTCCCTCTGTGTGGGTTTCCTCCCACAGTTCAAAGATGTGCTGGCTGAGCAGATTAACCATGGTAAATGTAGGGTTTCAGGGATGGTGTTGGTATGGGTGGGATGTCCTTTGGAGGGTCAGTGTAGACTTGATGGGCTGAATTCCACACTGCTTCCAAGGAGCACCATCACTGAGCCAGAGACAGTAATCTGCATTAGCACCAAGATATAAAGATGTGAAACTGTGTATTATTATGCAAAGCAGCACTGGATACTCAAATAGAACTAAAAAAAAATCAAGGTATTATGGACAGAGAGCAAGTGTGCACAGTTTAGGGTGAGCGGACATTGGTTTGAATCACTGAAAGGCCCTCTGTTCTGGCTTAATTTGCTCACAGGAATTTAAACCAGACTGAAATCAATCCCAAGGCAAATGAAAATTCTTGGGATGGGTGACCAGAAGTTCAGTTGAAGAAGAATGTTTTAGGAGGCAACTGAAGGGAAGACAGAAACAGAAGTGAGAGGCATGTGCAGAATGGCTTAAGGAGGGAAATTCTTAAGTCCAAGTCAATGCAGCTGAAGGCAGGACTGCAAATAGCAATGGGTTTCAGGGGTTGCTGGTGAAAATAGAGGAGTGCAGAGGTTCCAAAAGGTTGTAGGGGCTGGAATAGTTTACAGAGATATGGAGGGGTTTAGAGGCTGGAGGGGTACAGAATTAGGGAGGGTTGTAGGACCTTACAGAACAAACAAAGAACAAAGAAAATTACAGCACAGGAACAGGCCCTTCGGCCCCCCAAGCCTGCGCCAATCGAGATCCTCTGTTTAACCTGTCATCTATTTTCTAAGGGTCTGTGTCCATTTGCTCCCTGCCCATCCATGTACCTGTCCAAATATATCTTAAAAGATGCTAACGTGTCTGCGTCTACCACCTCTGCTGGCAACACGTTCCAGGCACCCACCACCCTCTGCAAAGAACTTTCCACGCATATCTCCTTTAAACTTTCCGCCTCTCACTTTGAACTCATGACCCCACGTAATTGAGTCCCCTTCTCTGGGACAAAGCTTCTTGCTATCCACCCTGTCTATACCCCTCATGATTTTGTAGACCTCAATCAGGTCCCCCCTCAATCTCCGTCTTTCTAATGAAAATAATCCTAATCTACTCAACCTCTCTTCATAGTTAGCACCCTCCATACCAGGCAACATCCTGGTGAACCTCTCTGCACCCTCTCCAAAGCATCCACATCCTTTTGGTAATGTGGCGACCAGAAATGTACACAGTACTCCAAATGTGGCCGAATCAAAGTCCTATACAACTGCAACATGACCTGCCAAGTCTTGCACTCAATACCCCGTCCAATGAAGGAAAGCATGCCGTATGCCTTCTTGACCACCCTATTGACCTGCATTGTCACCTTCAAGGAACAATGGACCTGAACACCCAGATCTCTCTGTTCATCAATTTTCCAAAGGACTTTTCCATTTACTGTATAGTTCGCCCTTGAATTTGATCTTCCAAAATGCATCACCTCACATTTGCCCGGATTGAACTCCATTTGCCATTTATCTGCCAAACTCTCCAGTCTATTTATATTCTGCTGTAATTTCAGACAGTCCCCTTCACTATCTGCTACTCCACCAATCTTAGTGTCATCTGCAAACTTGCTGATCAGATCACCTACACCTTCCTCCAAATCATTTACATATATCACAAGCAACAGTGGTCCCAGCACAGATCCCTGTGGAACACCACTGGTCACTGGTCTCTAATTTGAGAAACTCCCTTCTACTACTACCCTCTGTCTCCTGTTGCCTAGCCAGCTTTTTATCCATCTAGCTAGCACACCCTGGACCCCATGTGACTTCACTTTCTCCATCAGCCTGCCATGGGGAACCTTATCAAATGCCTTACTGAAGTCCATGTATATGACATCGACAGCCTTTTCCCCATCAATCAACTTTGTCATGCCCTCAAAGAATTCTATTAAGTTGGTAAGACATGACCTTCCCTGCACAAAACCATGTTGCCTATCACTGATAAGCCCATTTTCTTCCAAATGGGAATAGATCCTATCCCTCAGTATCTTCTCCAGTAGCTTCCCTACCATGGATGTCAGGCTCACCGGTCGATAATTACCTGGATTATCCTTGCTGCCCTTTTTAAACAAGGAGACAACATTAGCAAGTCTCCAGTCCTCCGGGACCCCGCCCGTGTCTAAGGATGCTGCAAAGATATCTGTTAAGGCCCCGGCTATTTCCTCTCTCACTTCCCTCAGTAACCTGGGATAGATCCCATCCGGACCTGGGGACTTGTCTTTTAGGATACCCAATACTTCCTCCTTCCTTATGTCAACTTGGCCTAGAGTAAGCAAACATCTATCCCTAACCTCAACATCCGTCATGTCCCTCTCCTTGGTGAATACCGATGTAAAGTACTCGTTAAGAATGTCACCCATTTTCTCTGACTCAGCACATAACTTTCCTTCTTTGTCCTTAAGTGGGCCAATCTTTTCTCTAGTTACCCTCTTGCTCTTTATATATGGCTTAGGGAGTTTCCTTAACCATGTTTGCCAGCAATATCTCATGTCCTCTCTTAGCCCTCTTGATGCCTTGTTTCAGATTCGCTCTATATTCCCGATATTCTTGCAAAGCTTCATCTGTCTTCAGTCGCCTAGACCTCATGTATGCTTCCTTTTTCCTCTTGGCTAGTCTCACAATTTCACCTGTCATCCATGGTTCCTTAATCTTGCCTTTTCCATTCTTCATTTTCACAGGAACAGGTCTCTCCTGCACTCTAATCAACCTCTCCTTAAAAGCCTCCCACATATCAAATGTGGATTTACCTTCAAACAGTTTCTCCCAATCTACATTCCTCAGATCCTGCCGAATCTTGGTATAGTTGGCCTTCCCCCAGTTTAGAACTCTAATCTTGGTATAGTTGGCCTTCCCCCAGTTTAGAAATGGGAAGAATTGGAAGAAATTACAGAAACAGCGAGAATTGGAGAAAGTAAGAGGTAGGGATGGGATGTAGTGACTGGAGGAAGTTACAGAGATAGGGAGAGGTGCAGAGTTCAGAGGAAGTTCCAAAGAAGGTGATTGTGTATGGTGCTGTAGAGGGTTACAGAGACAGGGTGGAGTGCAGGGGCTGCAGGGGATTACACGGTTAGTGAAGGTGTGGGGGCTGGAGGGGATTACAGACACAGAGAGTGGTGCAGGGGCTAAAGAAAGTTCTAAAGAGTGTGTATATGTATGTCTGCCTGTCTGTCTGTGTGGGGCTGTAGAGGGTTACACAGACAGGGAGGGGTACAGGGGATTACAGAGATAGGGAGGGTATAGGGGCTGAAGAGGAGGCCACAGAGATAGGGAGGGTGTAGGGTCTGGAAAGGAAGTCACAGAGAAATGGAAGTGAGCAAATGAGGGATTTAAGAAGAAGCTGACTAGTTTAAAATAGTGGTGTCGACCAAGGAGGAGTGGGGAACTTCAACTAACAGTGGGGGCTGGTTGCTGGATATTTTACTGGGTGAAGGTACAGGCTGGAAGGTTGCAGGTAAATTGTTGTTTATTTGAAGACTCAGGCTGGTCTGAGGTGGACAGAAATTTCATGACTAATTGCACAATTTATTGATTGCTCCAAGGTCCAGGGCCATAGTCCAGCGTCGCTGATGACAGAATTCCATCAGCCCCCTTTTGTTTATTAGTGACCCTGGGATAAATACACAGCTGACACTGTAGTTCCTGCTCTGAGTTCTTACTTTAACCTTTCCCTTACATCACAGAAATCAGCTCACCGTGTAACTGGAGGGTCTCGGCAGAGAGGAGAGGGTGTTCTGGATTAGAGAGGGGTTGAGGAGGACAGGAAGCAGGAGTGGAACATGAAAGAGAACAACGTATAAGAGAAAAAGGATGATTGAGGGGTGAAAGGACAGCAGGAGAGGAGGGAGGGTTGGGGCAGGGAGAGGTGAAAAAGAGGGAAAGGGAGTGTAAGAGGAGGTCTGGGTGGGAGGTGGCTGTGCAAAGGAAAAGGACAGGGGGAAGGGAGTGTGCTATTTCAGTCTTGTTATTTACATACAAACAGAAAATAGGGGTAGGCCATTAGGTGAAGGCATTTCTCCTCAATGACATTCCCCATATCATGAGATGGTGACCCCTGGTCTGGAGTCCCTGCTCATTGGGAATCCCATTACTGCATTGACCATGTCTTATCCCGTTAGCGTTTAAGAGGTTTCTCTGAGATCGGCAACTCTCATTGTTCTAAACCGCAGGGAATGTAGTCCAAACCCACCCAGAATCTCTTTGCAGGTCAAACCTCCCATCCCAGAACACAGGGAAGGATGTAAATGGAAGCAAAATCAAACGGTGGAAACGCTCAGCAGGTCTGACAGTGGCTGTGGAGAGAAAACAGAGTTAATGATTCAGGTCAAATGATTCTTCCTCAGAACATAAATGGAGGTGGTTGGGGAACGCTGGGTAGATCGCTAGTCCATGATATTGGACAAGGATCGTTACAGTTCAGAGAACAGGACGGCAATTACATTGATGTGGGTAAGATCCTGACTGAACAGAGATGTCTGTATACTGACTGGAGAGTCTCTTTCCCCCTCTCTCTCTCAGGGAGATATCTGTCCACTGACTGGTGTGTCACTTTCCCTCTCTCTCTCTCTCTCTCTCTCAGGGAGATATCTGTACACTGACTGGTGTGTCTCATTCCCTCTCTCTTTCTTCCTCTCTCACAGAGATATCTGTCCACTGACTGGTGTGTCTCATTCCCTCTCTCTTTCTTCCTCTCTCACAGAGATATCTGTCCACTGACTTGTGTGTCTCCTTCCCTCTCTCTCTCTCTCAGGGAGGTATCCGCACACTGACTGGTGTGTCTCTTTCCCTCACTCTCTCTCTCTCTCAGGGAGATATCTGTCCACTGATAATGGGAACTGCAGATGCTGGAGAATCCAAGATAACAAAGTGTGGAGCTGGATGAACACAGCAGGCCAAGCAGCATCTCAGGAGCACAAAAGCTGACGTTTCGGGCCTCGACCCTTCATCAGAGAGGGGGATGGGGAGAGGAAACTGGACTAAATAGGGACAGAGAGGGAGGCGGACCGAAGATGGAGAGAAGACAAGATAGGTAGAGAGGAGAGTAGAGGTGGGGAGGTAGGGAGTGGATAGCTCAGTCCAGGGAAGATGGACAGGTCAAGGAGGCAGGATGAGGAGGTAGGTTGGAAATGGACGTGCGGCTTGAGGTCGGAGGAAGGGATGGGTGGGAGGAAGAACAGGTTAGGGAAGCAGAGACAGGCTGGGCTGGTTTTGGGATGCAATAGGGGAAGGGGATGAGCTGGGCTGGTTTTGTGATGCAGTGCGGGAAGGGGAGATTTTAGAAGCTTGTGAAGTCCACATTGATACCATTGGGCTGCAGGATTCCCTAGCGGAATATGATTTGCTGTTCTTGCAACCTTCGGGTGGCATCATTGTGGCACTGCAGGAGGCCCATGATGGACATGTCGTCTAAAGAATGGGAGGGGGAGTTAAAATGGTTTGCGACTGTGAGGTGCAGTTGTTTATTGTGAACCGAGCAGAGGTGTTCTGCAAAGCGGTCCCCAAGCCTCCGCTTGGTTTCCCCAATGTAGAGGAAGCCACACCGGGTACAATGGATACAATATACCACATTGGCAGATGTGCAGGTGAACATCTGCTTAATATGGAAAGTCAACTTGAGACCTGGGATGAGGGTGAGGGACGAGGTGTGGGGGCAAGTGTAGCACTTCCTGTGGTTGCAGGGGAAGGTGCCGGCTGTGGTGGGGTTTGAGGGGAGTGTGGAGCGAACAAGGGAGTCAAGGAGAAGGTGGTCTCTCCGGAAGGCAGACAAGGCTGGGGATGGAAAACTAGCTTGGGTGGTGGGGTCGGAATGTAGATGGCGGAAGTGTTGGAGGATGATACGTTGCATCCGGAGGTTGGTGGGGTGGTGTGTGAGTACAAGGGAGATCCTCTGGGGGCAGTTGTGGTGGGGGCGGGGTGTGAGGGATGTGTTGCGGGGAATGCGGGAGACACGGTCAAGGGCGTTGGCCTGCTGTGTTCATCCAGCTCCACACTTTGTTATCTGTACCCTGACTGGTGTGTCTCATTCCCCCTCTCTCTCTCTCAGGGAGATATCTGTCCATTGACTGGTGTGCCTCTTTCCCTCTCTCTCACTCTCTCAGGGAGATATCTGTACTCTAACTGGTGTGTCTCTTTCTCACTCTCTCTCTCTCTCTCTCTCGATCTCTCTCTCTCAGGGAGATATCCGTACACTGACTGGTGTATCTCTTTCTTTGTCTCTTTCTCTCAGGGAGATATCTGTACACTGACTGCTCTGTCTCTTTCCCTCCCTCGCTCTCTCTTTCAGGGAGGTATCTGTACACTGACTGGTGTGTCTCTTTCTCTTTCTCTCAGGGAGACATATATCTACTGAATGGTGCGTCTCTTTCCCTCTCCCTCTCTCATGCTCGATCAGGGAGGTATCTGTACACTGACTGGCGTGTCGCTTTCCCCCTCTCTTTCTCTCAGGGACATATCTGTACACTGACTGCTCTGTCTCTTTCCCTCCCTCGCTCTCTCTCTCAGGGAGATATCTGTACACTGACTGGTGTGTCTCTTTCCCTCTCTCTCTCTCTCTCAGGGACATATCTGTACACTGACTGGTGTGTTTCTTTCCCTCTCGCTCTGTCTCTCTCAGGGAGATATCTGTACACTGACTTGTGTGTCTCTGTTCCTCTCTCTCTCTCAGGGACATATCTATACACTGACTGGTGTGTCTCTTTCTCTCTCTCTCTCTCTCTCTCTCTCACTCTCTCTCTCTGTGTGTCTTTGTCCCTCACTCTCTCTCAGAGAGATATCTGTACACTGATAATGGGAACTGCAGATGCTGGAGAATCCAAGGTAACAAAGTGTGGAGCTGGATGAACACAGCAAGCCAAGCTGCATCTCAGGAGCACAAAAGCTGACGTTCCGGGCCTCGACCCTTCATCAGAGAGGCGGAAGGGGAGAAGGAACTGGAATAAATAGGGAGAGAGGGGGTGGCGGACCGAAGATGGAGAGAAAACAAGATAGGTAGAGAGGAGAGTAGAGGTGGGGAGGTAGGGAGTGGATAGCTCAGTTCAGGGAAGATGGACAGGTCAAGGAGGCAGGATGAGGTGGTAGGTTGGAAATGGACGTGCGGCTTGAGGTGGGAGGAAGAACAGGTTAGGGAAGCAGAGACAGGCTGGGCTGGTTTTGGGATGCAATAGGGGGAGGGGATGAGCTGGGCTGGTTTTGTGATGCAGTGGGGGAAGGGGAGATTTTGAAGCTGGTGAAGTCCACATTGATACCATTGGGCTGCAGGGTTCCCTAGTGGAATATGAGTTGCTGTTCTTGCAACCTTCGGGTGGCATCATTGTGGCACTGGAGGAGGCCCATGATGGACATGTCATCTAAAGAATGGGAGGGGGAGTTAAAATGGCTTGCGACTGGGAGGTGCAGTTGTTTGTTGCGAACCGAGCAGAGGTGTTCTGCATAGCAGTCCCCAAGCCTCCACTTGGTTTCACCAATGTAGAGGAAGCCACACCGGGTACAATGGATGCAGTATACCACATTGGCAGATGTGAGGGTGAACATCTGCTTGATATGGAATGTCATCTTGGGGCCTGGGATGAGGGTGAGGGAGGAGGTGTGGGGGCAAGTGTAGCACTTCCTGCGTTTGCAGGGGATGGTGCCGGGTGTGGTGGGGTTGGAGGGGAGTGTGGAGCGGACAAGGGAGTCGTGGAGAGAGTGGTCTCTCCGGAAGGCAGACAAGGCTGGGGATGGAAAACTAGCTTGGGTGGTGGGGTCAGATTGTAGATGGCAGAAGTGTCGGAGGATGATACGTTGCATCCGGAGGTTGGTGGGGTGGTGTGTGAGAACAAGGGAGATCCTCTGGGGGCAGTTGTGGGGTCGGGGTATGAGGGATGTGTTGCGTGGAATGCGGGAGACGCGGTCAAAGGCGTTGGCCGGCTGTGTTCATTCAGTTCCACACTTTGTTATCTGTACCCTGACTGGTGTGTCTCATTCGCCCCCTCTCTCTCTCAGGGAGATATCTGTCCATTGACTGGTGTGCCTCTTTCCCTCTCTCTCTCTCTCTCAGGGAGATATCTGTCCATTGACTGGTGTGCCTCTTTCCCCCCTCACCCTCTCAGAGAGGTATCCGTACTCTGACTGATGTGTCTTTTTCCCCTCACTCTCTCTCTCAGGGAGATATCCGTACACTGACTGGTGCCTCTCTTTCCCTCGCTCTTTGGGGGATATCTGTACACTGACTGCTCTGTCTCTTTCCCTCCCTCGCTCTCTCTTTCAGGGAGATATCTGTACACTGACTGGTGTGTTTCTTTCCCCCTCTCTCTCTCAGGGAGGTATCTGTCCACTGACTGGTGTGTCTCCTTCCCTCTCTCAGGGAGATATCTGTTCACTGACTGCTCTGTCTCTTTCCCTCCCTCTCTCTCTCTCTCAGGGAGATATCAGTACACAGACTGGTGTGTCTCATTCCCCCTCTCTCTCTCTCAGGGAGATATCTGTTCACTGACTGCTCTGTCTCTTTCCCTCCCTCTCTCTCTCTCTCAGGGAGATATCAGTACACAGACTGGTGTGTCTCATTCCCCCTCTCTCTCACTCTCTCAAGGAGATGTCTGTCTACTGACTGTTGTGTCTCTTTCAAACTCCCTTTCTCAAGGAGCTATCTGTACACTGATGGTCCGTCTCTTTCCCTCTCTCACTCTCATGGAAATATCTGTCCACTGACTGGTGTGTCTCTTTCCCTCTCTCTTTCTTCCTCTCTCACAGATATCTGTACACTGACTGGTGTGTCTCTTCCTCCCTCTCTCTTTCTTCCTCTCTCACAGAGATATCTGTCCACTGACTGGTGTGTCTCTTTCCCTCTCTCTTTCTTCCTCTCTCACAGAGATATCTGTCCACTGACTGGTGTGTCTCATTCCCCCCCTCTCTCTCTCTCTGGCAGATATCTGTCCACTGTCTAGTGTGACTCATTCCCTCTGTCTCTCTCAGGGAGATATCTGTACACTGACTGCTCTGTCTCTTTCCCTCACTCTCTCTCTCAGGGAGTTATCTGTACACTGATAATGGGAACTGCAGATGCTGGAGAATCCAAGATAACAAAGTGTGGAGCTGGATGAACACAGCAGGCCGAGCAGCATCTCAGGAGCACAAATCTGACATTTCGTGCCTAGACCCTTCATCAGAGAGGCGGATGGGGAGAGAGAACTGGAATAAATAGGGAGAGAGGGGGAGGCGGACCGAAGATGGAGAGAAAACAAGATAGGTAAAGAGGAGAGTAGAGGTGTTGAGGGAAGGAGGGGATAGCTCAGTCCAGGGAAGACGGACAGGTAAAGGAGGCGGAATGAGGTGGTAGGTTGGAAATGGACGTGCGGCTTGAGGTGGGAGGAAGGGACGGGTGGGAGGTAGAACAGGTTAGGGAAGCAGCGACAGGCTGGGCTGGTTTTGGGATGCAATGGGGGAGGGGATGAGCTGGGCTGGTTTTGGGATGTACTGGGGGAAGGGGAGATTTTAGAAGCTTGTGAAGTCCACATTGATACCATTGGGCTGCAGGGTTCCCAAGCGGAATATGAGTTGCTGTTCTTGCAACCTTCAAGTGGCATCATTGTGGCACTGCAGGAGGCCCATGATGGACATGTCATCTAAAGAATGGGAGGGGGAGTTGAAATGGTTCGTGACTGGGAGGTGCAGTTGTTTGTTGCAAACCGAGTGGAGGTGTTCTGCAAAGCGGTCCCCAAGCCTCCGCTTGGTTTCACCAATGTAGAGGGTACAGTATACCACATTGGCAGATGTGCAGGTGAACATCTGCTTGATATGGAAGGTCGTCTTGGGGCATGGGATGAGGGTGAGGGAGGAGGTGTGGGGGCAAGTGTAGCACTTCCTGCGGTTGCAGGGGAAGGTGCCGGGTGTGGGGTTGGAGGGGAGTGTGGAGCGGACAAGGGAGTCGCGGAGAGAGTGGTCTCTCCGGAAAGCAGACAAGGCTGGGGATGGAAAACTAGCTTGGATGGTGGGGTCAGATTGTAGATGGCGGACGTGTCGGAGGATGATACGTTGTATCCGGAGGTTGGTGGGGTGGTGTGTGAGAACGAGGTGGATCCTCTTTGGGCAGTTGTGGCGGGGGCGGCGTGCGAGGGATGTGTTGCGGGGAATGCGGGAGACGCGGTCAAGGGCGTTGGCCTGCTGTGTTCATCCAGCTCCACACTGTTATCTGTTCACTGACTGGTGTGTCTCTTCCCCCCCCGCCCCAATTCTCTCTCTCTCGACCTCTGTCTCTCAGGGAGGCGTCTGTACACTGACTGGTGTGTCTCTTTCCCTCTCTCTCTATCCCAGGGAGATATGTGGACACTGACTGGTGTGTGTCTTTTTCCCTCCCTCGCTCTCTCTCTCTCTCAGGGAGATATCTGTACACTGACTGGTGTGTCGCTTTCCCTCTGTCTCTCTCTCTCAGCGAGATATCTGTACACTGTGTGGTGTGTTTCTTTCCCTCTCTCTTTCTCAGTGAGATATTTGTGTCCTGACTGGCTTCTCTTTTTACGCATGATTGAAGCATAGAGTAGAATGATAGAAACCCTAACATGCGGAAGCAGATCATTTGGCCCATTGTTACTGCACTGGCCCTCTCAGGAGTGTTCTTCCCAGATCGGGTGTTACAAAAACCTGTGCAAACCCTCTCAACTCACACCCAGAGACAGAGTGTCAACACAAACATTCTCTTTGAGCTGCTTTGCACAGAAAAGTCAGGAATGCAGAGACTGAGCTCGTTCAGCCCACTGAGCCTGTACTCGCTCTTTTTCAAGTCCCTGACACACTAGATTAGAGATGATAACTTTGGAAGACACTGCAGATGAACAGAATGAGACAGAGACTCAACAGAAAGAGGGAAGGATAATTTTTATTGGAGTGGGGGCACTATACATTTCCAGCGTATTCCTGTCTTTCTCAAGAGAATCCAAAAAACAGAAATCCAATCTTAAGCACGTCTGCCCAGGAAGAACACCAGCAGTGTGGCAAGAGCCAGAGAACAACACAGCCTGTCGGGGGAGAAGATATTAAATAGACAGATATTTAACGTAGGGACTGTGCCAGGGGAGCGCCGCGCTGTCGGAGGGTCAGCACTCTGATGGGAGTGGGGGAAATGGACTCTCCTTGAACTGCTGGCCAATCAGAAGGCAGCAACTGTGTCGCTCGGCAGTGCCATTGGGAGGATGGTGGCCATTGCCGTTACCACAACGCAACTCACCAAGGCCCAACCTCCTCCTCCTTCCCCAGTTAATCAGGACAAAGATGAGGCTTTGCCACCTACCAGCATCTCAGGGCAAGCCGGAACCCAACACGCCCACTCCCAATACCTGCCTGAAAGTGCTGGTCACAGTCCCTGAGTGGGACCAATAGCGATAAGGCTCCACTTGGAAAAGGGGATGGGACCGGTAGGTTCGCAAGATCTTCCTGGCCCTGGAACACAAGGTTACACCGTGAGACAATTTGGGAATCATCAACAGTGTGTTCCTCATTCACTTACTGAATGGATGGAGAGCACTGGCTGACAGAGGTCCCTGTTTAACCACAGAGTCTTCCTCTCTCAAGGACCCCATTTAAAGGTGGAGTCTCTCCTTCTCACTGCCCGGGACCCTGTTTTATGAGGCAGTCTCTCACTCTTGCTCTGTCAAGAGTCCAGTTTAATGAAGGTGTGTCTTTATCTCTCTCTCTCTGTCAAGAACCCAGTTTTAAAAGAGGGATTCTCTCTCTCTCTCCCTGTCCTTGTTGGGGTCCCTGTTAAAGGAAGGAGTCCTACTGTGTCAGGGACCCTCTCTGGTCTGTGTGCGCACGCGTGTGTGTGTGTGTGTGTGTGTGTGTGTGTTGGAGTCCCTGTTTAAAGAGGGAGTGACTGTCTCTCTCTCAGTCAAAGACCCTGTTTTAAAGAGGGAGTCTCTCTGTCAGGAACCCTGTCTAATTCAAGTTTGTGGCAGGGTAAGTCACCCCTTTCAGAGCTCCACTCTGCTTGCCAGTTCCTTTTCCTTTCTTATCTCCTCTTCTCTATCCTCTCTGCAGTAATTCTACACCCCCCACAGCCGAGCCCTATGAGCTACCTACCTAAGGAGTCGGGTCGCACCTGGGAACCATGTGGGAGGAAGCTGAACACATAGGCCATGTCCTGCAGTGATGGTGGATTGAGCGTGGGCCGGAGCGATGGCAAGAGCCGGCTGGTGAGGCAGCGGCAGCCGGAGGCGAGTGTGGGGCTGGTGATGCGAGGGCGGACCTGACGCACGAGCAGCAGCGGCCTCCTGGGTGTCCTAGTGATGGAATGGCGACCGTTCTGGAGATGGGATTTGGGACTCCGAGATCCAGACTTTATTTTCTCTCACTTGTGGTTCTGGTCAATCTTTTAATTCTAGATCTTGTAACAAATGGGCGCCAATGAATGTTTACTTTGTACACTTTTCACTGTATTTTGTGCATATGACAATAAAATAAATGTCTCTCTCTCTTCATCACGGACACTGTTAAGGAGTCTGCATCTCACTCAGTCAAGAACCCTGTTTAAGAGGGAATCCCCCTCTTTCTCTCTGTCGCAGTCCCTTTTAAGGATGGAATCAGTCTCTCTCTCTCTCTCTTCCCTCCCCCAACACCCCCGCACCCACCTAACCGAACCCAGCAAACCACAGTCACTGACAGGGACTCCTTAAGACAGGATACCTGATGGAGAGTCGGAGAGATAGAGAGAGAGACAGACAGACTCTCCATTCATGATACAGAGCGACAGACAGACAGAGACAGAGAGAGAGAGAGAGAGACTCCCTCTTTGAACAAGGCCCCAGAGACAGCTAGAGAGGGAGTATTCACAAGATAAACTGCCTCTTTAAAAAGGATTCCTGACAGAGAGAGCAACAGACAGACTCTGACTGTCAGGGTCCTTGCTTAAAGAGGGAGTGTATCTGTATCTCTCTCTCAGTGACCCTGTTTAAGGAGAAGTCTCGGTCTCTGTGAGGGACAGTATTTAAAGACAGAGTCACACTCTCTGTCAGGGATCCTGTTTTAAACGGAGACACCCCCTTTCTGTGTCAGGGATGCTGTTTTAAACAGACGCTCCCTCTCTTTCTGTCAGGGGCCCTGTTTAAAGAGGGAATCTCTCTCCCTCTCTCAGGAAACCGTGGTTAAAGGGGGTGCTTCACTCTCTTCTTCTCCATGTGTCAGGGACCCTGTTTTGCAGGGGGGTCTCTCTCCATCCCACAGTCAGGAGACCTGTTTAAGGACAAAGTTTCCCTACAAGGTTTCGGAGTAGATCTGTAGCTCGGGATGTGGGTGTTGAGGCTGGTTGGCTCGCCAAACTGGTTAGTTGTTCCGCAGACGTTTCGTTACAGCCCTCGGTAACATCCTCAGTGCAGCCTCTGATGAAGCGTTGGTGTGTTTTCCCACCTGGCTTTTAAACTCTGGGGTCTGTTGCAATGGGTTGCCTCACTTCCGGGTTTCCTCCATAGTGGAATGTAAGTGGGGGTGGAGTTTATTAATAAACAGTCTACTACAGAGGAAACCCGGAGGTGAGGCAATCCATCGCAACGGTCGCCAGAGTTTAACAACCAGGCAGGAAAACACACCGACGCTTCATCAGAGGCTGCACTGAGGATGTTACCCAGCACGGTAACGCAGAACAACAGGGGAATCTCCCCCTCCACTCTTCCCCCTGTCAGGGTCCCTTTCAAACAAGGGATCTCATTCCTTCTCTTTCTTGCTCTGTCAGGGATCCTGTTTAAAGAGGGTAACAAAGTGTGAAGCTGGATGAACACAGCAGGCTAAGCAGCATCTTAGGAGCACAAAAGCTGACATTTCGGGCCGAGACCCTTCATCAGAAAAGGGGATGGGAGAGAGAGGGGGAGGTGGACCGAAGATGGATAGAGGAGAGTATAGGTGGAGAGGTAGGGAGGGGATAGGTCAGTACTGGGAGGACAGACAGGTCAAGGAGGCGGATGAAGTTAATAACGCTTTTCAGAACACTTCCGCTCGGTTCGCAATAAACAACTGCACCTCCAGTCGCAAACCATTTTAACTCCCCCTCCCATTCTTTAGATGACATGTCCATCATGGGCCTCCTGCAGTGCCACAATGATGCCACCCGAAGGTTGCAGGAACAGCAACTCATATTCCGCTTGGGAACCCTGCAGCCCAATGGTATCAATGTGGATTTCACCAGCTTCAAAATCTCCCCTTCCCCCACTGCATCCAGAACCAGCCCAGCTTGTCCCCTCCCCCTACTGCATCCCAAAACCAGCCCTGCTCGTCCCCACCTCCCTAACCTGTTCTTCCTCTCACCTATGCCCTCCTCCCACCTCAAGCCACACATCCATTTCCTACCTACTAACCTCATCCCACCTCCTTGACCTGTCTGTCTTCCCTGGACTGACCTATCTCCTCCCTGCCTCCCCACCTATACTCTCCTCTCCACCCATCTTCTCCTCTCTCCATCTTCGGTCCGCCTCCCCCTCTCTCCCTATTTTTTCCAGAACCCTCTCGCCATCCCCCTTTTTTGATGAAGGGTCTAGGCCCGAAACGTCAGCTTTTGTGCTCCTGAGATGCTGCTTGGCCTGCTGTGTTCATCCAGCCCCACACTTCGTTTTCTTGGATTCTCCAGCATCTGCAGTTCCCATTATCTGTGTTTAAAGAGGGAGTGGCTCCCTCTCTTCCTTCCTGTCAGGTACCTTCCTTAAAGAGGCAGTCTCTCTCTCTCAGTCGAGGATGGTGTTTAAAAAGGGAATCTCTCTCTCTTTTTCTGCCAAGGACCTGTTTAATCCAAGATGGCGGTCAGGGTAAGTCACTCCATTCGGAGCTCCACTCTGCCCGCCAGTTCCTGTTCCTTGTCCTTCTTTTCTCTCCTCTCTGCAGTAATTCCATCGCTTCCACACTCCCCCACTCCCTTTCAACTAACCTACGTAAGGCTGTGACCGGGAACCACGTGGGCAGAGCTGAATGCACAGGCCACGTCCTGCAGTGACGGTGGATCAAGCGTGGGCCAAGCAATGGTCAGAGCGCGGCTGGGGAGGTGGCAGCAGCCAGGCCGGGCATTTTGACTCCATTAAATCTTTTAATTCT